>NC_081411.1:461415004-461460004 GCF_030272615.1 Cryptomeria japonica
AGTCTAAGTTGAAATATCTTGTATTCTTTACTTGTCAAAAGTTGAATTACATCTCATTCCAAAAACAAGGCAAATTGATTCAAAACAAGGTTAAACATAAGAGCATTTCATCCAACAAACTTCAAAACACCTTCAAACATGGTTATCAAACATTGTTCAAAATTTTGTCTTAACATTCATGTCATTTAGATTTAGGTTCATCCTAGGTTGCATTTTGCAAAGTTCATTGTCAATTACCAAGGTTAGGTTTCACCTAGGTCATACTCCTTTTGCATATCAATAAAAGTCATCCATTTACATGTGTCCTCTTGCATTAGAATCATACCATTGTCATACATTTGCATTTGCATACCCTAGGTTTCTTCATTAAGCTTAGGTCATTATCATATCATATTAGGGTCATTTGCATAGTAATTGTCCCTTAGCATATAGTGTCAAAACTAGGTATTGTCATACTTGAGTAATCCAAATCTTTGATGAACCCTAAGTCATTGTTAAGAAGTCTAGACCTTGTCAAACCTTTTCTTTTTATGTCATTATTGTCATTTGGTCAAACCTAGCTTAGTATCCAAGCATATAGGGGAGACTTTGTCATTTGTCCTTTTGTCACTTGGTCCTTTTGTCCTTTGAGGTCTAGACATCATTTCAATTTCCTAAGGGTCTCTTTTAGATTTACATTTCAAAAGTTTGTCAAAACCTTGAAAAAAAACCAAAAAAAAAGATTGCACTCTTGCCATAGATTGCATTTTCATCTATTTAGTTTGCATTTAGTTGCATATCATACATTATCCTTGAAAAATTCCAAAAATATTGCATTTACATAGTGACATGTCTATTGAAACAAGGTTCCAAGCACCAATGATGCAACAAAGTTTGACATATCAACCAACAATGCAATCACAATTCTATCCAACCCAACAACAAAGCAACATTGATCAAACTCTTTATGATGAAACAAGTCTCCAAATACAAAAACTAGAGGAGAAACTAGCTCAAGAAGAAGAGATATTGGAACAAAGAGTGAAAAACATTGAGAAGAATAGATCACAAATGTCCAAAATATTTAAAAAATTTCCAGGTCAAAATCCAAAGATTGATTCAATTGATGTAAGATCTCTTCTTGAACGATTAGACATACCAGCTCTCCTCTCCCAAATAGAGATGATGAAACAATTTCAAGAAAAGAGACAACATCAATTTCAACATTATGTGCCTTCACATCAAGAACAAGAAGGTGTTTAGTATCAATCAGATTTTCAACCATCACAACAAATTGTTCAACATATACAACCAATACAACCTATGGTTCAATTTCAACAATATGTCTAACCAACTATACAATGTCCACAAATAGTTCAACCAATGGTGGAATATCAACAAGTTCAATCAACATATCAATGCCAACAACCACAACCAAACATTCAAAAACAAAGGTTGCAGCACACACCAACCCAAGTTTCAAACATGTCAGAACAATTGAACCAAGTCCAATATCAAAACATGACATCAGATCAGAACCAACTCCTTGCCAAACAAGTTCAAATTCCAGATACCACTATGTCAAAACCTCGAAAGAAAGGTGGCTTTATTGCAATGATCTTAAGGAAACTACCAAGTGAGTTCTTTGAGGAAGATCAAAATAATACACTTATGTCTAGCAATGCCTCATCCCCTCACAAACAAATTGACTCTCCAGTGGCATCTATCCCTACACCTTTAGAAGTTTCACAAGAACCTTCTATATTGTCCTCATCAAACAATACACCCAAGGACGCAATTACCCAAGGGCTATCCATAATTGATTGCCATGATAATCCAATTCATGATCCAAATCCTTTTCATGTTTCAGAAATACAAGACTCAATGCCACCATGCACTTTATTGCCATTACCTATTTTAGAGGACCCCATTCAAAGTCCCTCTTCCTCATGTTCAAGCATTGATTCCTTGTCAGAATCCTCCATGCATATCCAAAGTCCAACCCCATGTCAAGAGGATAATTTAGAGCATGAAGAAAGATGTCTTAAAACAGATCAAGATCTTGAAACCTTATCATCCCATCCAATTATTGACCAAGATCCCATCTTCCTAGACACTCATGACGATTCCCCTATTCTTGTCCATCCTATCCAAAGTCCTATTGACACTCCATTCCCTGAGGAAGATCAAGATATCCCAGTTCATCCAATCCCAAATGATCCCCTTCCATTTCATGAACATAATGTCCTTTCAAATCCCATTGACATTCCACTTCCTAAGAAAGATCAAGATATCCCTTCCATCCTTTTCGATGATCCCATTAAAAGTCAAGAGCAAAGCACCTTTAAAGAGGATTCCAATGATCTTCCTCCTTGTCAAGATCAAATTATTCCTTCAAATCCTCCACAAGATCCTTTTGTTCCTCCATCTCCTTGTCTTAATGCTCCATATACACTCCAAGATTCCATTTCTTTTGGTGATCCCATTATTTCTCCCATTCCATCTCTTGAAGAGCCTGTCATTGAACCATGTCCACTACACAATCCTAATCGCCCTCATGATCCTAATCCCCCTCATGATTCTAACATGTCAGTGCAAGATGTTCATGAACCCTCGACATGCATAATGGGTTCTTCCACTTTGGTGAAATCCGATCCACTTCAAGATCTCATTATTTCTCTCATATCATATCCACCTCATAATGGACCTGCATCTTCTTCCCAAAGAAAAGAGTATCCTACAAGTCAAGATATTCATAAAGGCAAAGGAGTAGACATCCATAAGCAAGAATCCCTTCATGTTAAAGAAAATATTAAGGGTCATGGCCTCAGTGAAATTCCTCAAGATGTGGGTACCCCTACTAAATCCAACATCCCTTCAAAATCCAAACATATCCCTTCCCCTTCATACCTTCCATCCATCTTAGGTCCTTATATCCCTTCATCCTCTATGCAAGGTCAGCAAAGGCACACATCCTTGAGTAAATTTCATCCATCCAAAAGAACTCCATTTCATTCATATCCATCCATGCATTCCTTTCCCCCTCCAAGCAATTTGGATTCCAAGTATAAAAGTCATAAGTCTAGCAATCCACATGTATCAAGGATCAACATGTCCAACATAATCGACATGTTAAAACAAAGAACAATATGATCTATAAAGAAAAAAATATATCCAAAAGGCCACAAAGGCCCACTGAGAAAAATAAAGCAAAGTCAAAAAATATATGGGTTACTAAATCCCTTGTGCAAGCAATGCACTCCAAGGAACCACAAAAGCATGAAACATCAAAAACCACGTGGATCCCCAAGAAGCTCTTTGAAGCACAAAAAGAACAACCCAGATTGGCATCTAAAATTGTTGTTCCTCCATCCAAACCTTCCAAGTCTATTTCTCCACCACCTTCTTCATCCATTTTGGGCCCTTATGTCCCAAAATCCCAAGCTATTCCTCCATCAAAATCTCAATATCCAAAACCCACTCTTCCTCCATCAGTCCATCACCCCTCAAGGTGTGTGCCAATGTCGATCTTGCCAACATTTTCATCCACTGAAGCCCAATTCTTCCAATACCCTATCCATTATCCAATGCATATTTTCCATCCTTCGATCCCTTTGATCCAATCCTTTACATAAATCCTTGCCTTAGTTTCATCTCTTTTTCCATGTCCTTATCCTACCAATGTCTTTGAGCATTCTTTTAAAGGTCATGGTCCATTTTTTTCAAGGCTACTATCCAAAAAAAAAAGATGCTTGTGTCCTTCTTCCATCCCCTATCATGTGTCCATTTTTGACTTTAAAAAAAATTGAAAAAAAAAGAAAAAAAAAAGAAAGAAAAAAGTAAAGCAAAAATAATTCACCCTCTAGTGAAAACCTGGTAAACAGGCACCTTGGGCAAGTACCGTGATGAAAACCTGGCAAACAGGCGTCATGCGTAATCTATGAACTTCTTGCATAACGTACTTGGGGGCAGGTTTCCTCCTTCATATCTTATTGCCCTTCACTATCCTATCGAACCCCTGTCATTACCCTTCATATCCTATTGTCCCTCAGGTCCATTTCCTCTTTCCACCTTTGATCTTGACAAGGCTGAGGATCGTCATGAGCATCATGCATCTTTTTTGCAGCTTTTAGTCCATCATAGCTTTTGGTCATTTATCCATTTGCTTATTACAACCTTTCATCCATATTCCCTAGCTTATTGCAACTTTCTGCCGCTATCCCTTAGCCTATCCCGACCTTCAGTCCATGTCCCTTATCCATTCTTGGTCTTTCTTATCCTATCCATCTCTTATCACTATCCATACACCCTTTTTCATTCCTTGATCTTGATCTGACATAAGGACGCGAAATGCAAAACATGGTTTCAAAAACCTCTTGACATGTCCCTCATGCCATGTCACTACTTTACATTGTCATATCCAGTCTCTTGTCCCATCACACAATAGCCCTTGAAAATTGCATCTGTATTGTCTCCATAATAAAAGGCCTTTGTCTTCCCTCTATCCACCATCATTTCAGAAAGCCTATTTATTCATCTATCATATTCCTTGCCTTGCTAGACACTAGGGGCAAAATCATAAAAATTTAAAAATGTCCTAAAAAAATCTCAAAAACATTTAAAAATGTCCTGAAAAAATCTCTTAAAAATTGAAAAATGTCCTGAAAAAAATCTATTAAAAAAAATGAAAAATGTCCTAAAATAAATCCCTAAAAAGTCATATAAAGTCCTAAAAAAAAATGAACACAAAAACATTTCAAAACATTAAAATCCAAAAACAAGCATTTTGCAATAACTGATCTCTTTTGTGCATAAGACAGATCACTGAGCATCCCTCCAATGACACGCAGTCTAACACTATGCTTTAATGAAATCACGCGCTAACAGATGAACTTTTTCAATCAAACCAGACATTCCAACTGATCAAAATTGTCATATCAATCGAACGTTACCTCAAAATCATTTGTCCTTGTCTCTACTATCATGGGTCTTATACAGGGTGTGGTATACTCGAAACCAAACTGTGTCTTGTCTTAGACGGGGTACCGCATGTCCTGAAACCAGACAGCATGATCATCCTATCAACACTTTCAACTTTTGACAATGACGATCAGACTATTTGTTTGACTTGGTCGAATTTGTGAGTCTTATCTTTTTACTGATTTATCTTTGGCTTCGATCATGTTCCTATGTTGCTCAATGAAGTCACTGAGTGATTTAGAGTAATCGGGATCGTTCATGATCCCTTTTGTTTTTGTTATGTTTACTGTTTGTGGAATGTTTGTCACAAACTGGGGCAACTATATCATTGGGTGTCTGTGATAAGTACGTTCGCTTTGTGAATGCCGCACATACCTCGACCCTTGATGTATGCACCCTAGGATGCTTCACTCATTCCTTGTGTGCGATGTGTCTATCTTTTGCAAAAGGGGTTGCGTTCTAGCTCTGGCCTTCAATGCCATGATGCTCTGCCTCCGCTTTGCTACATTAAATAAAGGTTCTCACCTACTCTTTGTGCATTTGTGAAAGCAAGATTTTTCTTCATCATTAACACTTCTCCATCTAGTTTCCTCTTACTAAGATTTCTTCTATCAGTCCTTGTAGTCATCTTGGTTTAGTATCAACATCATATATTCAACTCTTTATCTCTAATCAATTAAGTATTCTTCTCTTTCATCATATTTTCACTTTCTAACATTTCTTCTCTTCTTTTCGAGAGATCATTCATTCCTTTCATACATAAAAAATCTCTCGAGGGGGCACCCACCTCCATCCCTCGATCTACTGGGGCATGATCTTCTTAATTATTCTTTGAAACAATGCTCATAATCACATTGTCTCAAAGAGGGGCAAAATGTAGTCACTCAAAATTGGTCATCACTCTTACATTGCTAAACTAATTCTTAGCATGTCTTCTATGTCACATTTGATTTTCATCATATGTTGGCATTGTGTCATTCCTCTGGTTTCAATTCATTTCAAATCCAACCCTCATCAATCTCATTCAATCACATTTGGTCCTAAATCATTATAATTGGCATTTTTTAAATCATTCGAATTGGTATCATCTTGACAATTAGACTTAATTCCCTTTTTGTTGATAATTAATCAATCATTAATTATCAACCTCAATATCAATTAATATTATCAAGTCATTATCAATCAATATTATCAGTCTCTTATCAAAATCATTATCAATTTTGGGTCTTTTTCGATACTGTGTCCTATTTTGTTGTCAAATTTAGTCAATTGTCATTAAATTTTCATCAATTATTAGCCAATCAATAATCACTATTGGGACTTAATTCATCATTAGGGTTGGTATCTTAATTTATTCAAATCATTTCCCCTAGGTTAATTAATTAAATAATTAATTAATCCCCTTTCTTACTAACATGTCCCTTTTTTAATAAATAAATATATATTTATTTATTCACCATATTTTTGTCCATGTCACAATTAATATTTTTTTTAATATTAATTGGCTAATTTGATTTTATGAGGGAAATTATTAATTATTAATTATTAATTTCCACCTCACTCAAATGTCTTCACTTAAGTGATTCACTTTCTAAAAAGTGAATCACTTGTCTCCTCTCTCAAAGGCAAAGTTTCCATTTTCGACCAAGTGTCAAAAATGGAATTGTCCTTCTAACTCATTTTCCACTTGCCATCAAAATGGCAATTTCCCAAGAGACTCCCCTTTGCATATGATGTCAATCATCAGATTGAATCGATCTCATCCGTCGAATTCTTGTCTCATCTCTCTCCAAATTCTATAAATTGGATGAATTTCTTCAATCAAGAGGCCGAATCAATCACGCTTCTAGTACCCTTATGCTGTCGTCTCGTCTTGTCAATCTTGCTTTCACATTATACTTATGCACTTGAAGGTGAGATCCACAAAACAAAGCTATTTGAAGGAGAAAGAAGGACAATGGAGAATCATGGAGGAGACATTCACGTTTGTGTTGGTTTGCATTTGAATTGAATGTTTTATTTCCATGTCTCTATTGAGTGTTGTTTAGGATTTATCATTGCAATTTAGTTTTTGTGATTGAGCTAGGCTAATTTGATATTGCTTTGATGATTTCCAGATTCCTAACCTACAGAAATGGTACATCTTTTATGAATAATCTCTCCTTCAAGAGGTTTTGTGATCCTTCTTTTATCTTGCTCTTTCTCTTTGAAGATATTACCTCTTCTTTTGTGCCGCATTATTCATAATGTGAGGTCCTTTCTGGCATAGGGTTATCCTTGATGCGAGCACATGACTATTCTTTGGTTAGGATCTATTCCTTGTTTGAAATAATACATCTCTTATGAATAATCTCTCTTTAGAAGATGTGTAGTTCTTCTCCTTGTCCTCTTGCTTGGGGGGCAAGGATGGATTTTTCCCTCTCTCTTTCTATCGAATGTATCACTATTCACTTTAGGGGTTGCATTTCTAATGTGTTGATATCAATGGAATTTTAATCCACGGTGCCCACCAAGGAACTAGCTTATTATTTTTTGTTAAGTCCCCGCTTGATTTTGGTTTTTGGCGCCTTTGCATTTGCTACGTGTTGGCACAAGGCACATCATTCAATCCTTTCTTTTCCCTTTGCTTAGAAGTTGCAATCAGCTGATGTGTGGTAGGGTTCTTCTTTGATTTCACATCACTGGGCCCACGGTTATCAAGTTAGAGTTTGTTGTGATGCATGACAGCTCCCCGCTGGGTTTCTAATTTGTAGTTTTGCCAGTTTTTGAGTCTCTCCCTCTTGATGATGCATGTTTCTTGTAATGATGTTCAGGAGGTCTCTGCATATGCTTTCCAGATAGTGGAGTGTTTGCTTTCCAATGATAAGAAGTTCAAGAAACTACCACAAAGCTTTCTTTGATTCGATTAACAGAAGATTTAGAGGCAGTTGTGCTAGAGGCTGAAAATGGTTTTCTCCTTCACTCTTCTTGCTATTTTGTGAATAGTGGTGGTACTACCAGTGACACATCTTGGTGATTCCTTCTCTATTTCCCAATTCTGGGCCGTTAGGTCCTTCTCTATAAGAGTCTCAATTTTTGCCTTGCAAAGGGTTCAAAAATTTTAGTTGAAAAGATATAGACAAGTATTATAGATAGGAATTTGGCCTTTAATCTGTGATTGTAATTTTGAAGAGGGGATAATAAAACTACGCTTGTGACTTTTATGATTAGCATCATTCAGTGTGAATTAATAGTTTCCTGTGCATCTTTGAAATTTTGACATAACTTTAGAAATATATGCGTAAGACTCTATCGATTAAACTATGTTTTTGCACTTGTTATCTGGTGTAAGCATGGTGTATATTGCTTTATGTTAAAAGAATCTTTGATTATAACTTGATTGGTGTTCAAGGCATGTAGATTGTTGAATGGGCCTGAGAATGGCATATATGTGAAGTTCTCTGTGCTTCTTAGTGCACTAAAATCAATTCAGCGTATCGCTTTAGAATAGTTTTTCTTTTAAAGTTTCTTTCTTCCCCAAATAAATGAAGAGATGACTTCCCAAATCCTGAAGGTCACTCAGTGAAAATATGAAGGTCCCCCATCATTGAGTTTCCCATAAGGCTGTATTCCTAGAAGCAATTTCAGTAATCAATAATTCTTTTTCTAGCATGCCAAGTGGGACACATATTTGCTTATTTTCAAAAGAGGGTGTATGAGCCATAAACCAATTACTAGGAGCCAAGCTGCATCGAATCCAAGTTTATTGTTATCACCCCTTGTAGCAGTCCAAGTAGTAATAGGAGTTGGAGTGCAAATCCCATTCCAAGAAGCCCCTGTATCGATGGCAACCTAGCCTCAGAGAAATTTTGTCACTTGGAATAGTGGGAGCCCCCTTATTCCACCTGTCCTCCTTCTTAGTGGGATGTTATCCCTACCTTTGCATTAATATGCACTGTTCATAACATCACACAACAAAATGTGGTATTAATATTGCTCGCAACTTCTTTTAAAGGAAAGGCCCAAGATTGATATAGATCCCTCATGCTAAATTTAATAAGAGACTGGGACTAACTGGGAGATCATTTCTTTGGATGATTTATTGAAAAAGGAGATAGATATTCTCTATTATAGCAGCTGATAATGATAAAAAAGGCTCCCCAGGAAGCTGTAACCAACTTCAATTCCAGATTCTAGAAGACATGGCAAGGAATTCCCATATCTAATTGACCTCTTGCAGATATGGCTTTCGTGTTCTACTTGAAGGATTTCAACTTCAAAATATCTATTATGATCCAATCTTTGGGAGGTAACACTCTTTTGGATTCTTATGAGCTCACGGTTCGAGCAGAGAATAACCTAATCGATGTAGGGAAGCTCCCTCCAAGACCACCCATGCCTATTTTTCTCGAGTTGACAAGACAAATGCTCAAACCATCATCCCTGAGCACACTTGCCTCACAATCTATGTATGTTTACCTAAATGCTTAGCAAGCAAGCACTTTCTCTCCTTCCTCTCTAGCTGTAGAAGTAAATGATATGAAAAATTTTCTCAGAACATTTTCAAATGAAATTATTAACCTTAAGAGGCAAGAAACACTGCCTGCCATATCCCCTTTTCAAAACTACCAAGGAGGGAGGCCCCCTTATCAGAAAAATCAATATCAAGGTGGTGTGAGAGATAACTAAGGTAAGATGAATAGACAACTTGTACCTGTGCCTTCCCCTTTGGAATCTATACCTCCCAGTCACAAGAAAGAATTGGTTGCTGGCCAGAATAACCTAGCAGATGATACCAATTTGTGGTGCTTCCCCTACAATGATGCCCATATGTCACAAAATTTTATGAGGAAACTTGCAGTAGAAGGTGGGTGAGTAAAGGAGTCAAGGAATGATCCCTGATGCTAGCGTATATGCTTCTCTAGTGATGGATAACTCTACACTTACAGCTCAAATGCAAAGCATGTTGATGGAACAAGAGGCCGAGATTTCCTTAGATCACGCTCTCTTTTCATGGATGGAAGGAGAAGAAGCCATTCTTACAAATGATGCTCCTACATCATCTCCAAAGATACCTCAGTTTAGTTTGATTATAACCTTTGCTCAAAGCACCAATTTATAGGAGAGGCTATGATACAATGTCAAGAACAATCACAAAAAAACCTCCAGAGCAACCTATTGTAGTTTCTAGTTCTAAAAAATATAAAGATTTTATACCTTACAAGCTACAGATTCAAAAAATCTCATTCATACAATTCTTGACATAGTAGAACAATTGAAGAAAGCTCCCATGAATGTATCCTTATGGGACATCCTCACCATTCCATAATAGAAAGACCATTTACTGGAGGTGCTCAGTGAATTAGAAAAGCTTTCAGCCAATCCAATTGTAAATGTATTGCACACAAAGAGAAACAAACATGAGTCAGGGGACTAGTTACGAGCATCGGTGGTACTTAACAATGAAAATCTTGAAGGTGCTACTAACATGAAGGAAGGTAAGCTAAAACCCAATCCTTTCTTTTTGACACTTATCATTGGAGATAAGTTACTTCAAAACTCCATGATTGATTTTGGTGCTAGCACCACTATTATGCCCAAGCAAATAGCAGAGGTTCTGAATTTAAAATATGAGCCCGTGAATAGGGGAGTCATGCAATTAGATGGTAATAGAGTCTAGACTATGGGTATAATAAAAAGCCTTCTGCTCACCTTATTCACTTATCCTAGTATTACAGTAACCCAAGAAGTAGAAGTCATTGATATTCCCCTATTTTTGGCCTTTGTTTGTCTAGATATTTTATTGTAAAAGTCGGGGGATATCTCTCTTTAGATTGGTCTCACCTTATCCTCAAAACCAAGCACAAGGCTAAGTTGAAAATATTGTCTAAGCCTCTACATTTAGAGCACATAGCTGATGAAGCTATGATCAATTTTGAAGCTACCCATACATCTATTTTGAGACATGAAATGAGATGTGTAGAATTATTAGAAGATGTAGAAATAACTGAAGATCGATCCCCAAACCAGGAGGTTTTCCTAAATGAATTCATAGATGTAGATCCCTATGGGAATTATCATGCCACTAGAATTGGGATGTATGCAATCTTTGATGAAGACCAAACAATTCCTAAAGTGTCAAAAGATCTACAAGATAGAGAAAAGAAAAAGGAAGACCTGACCTCTAAGATCTAGACCCTACACTTTGATGGGGAAAGATGCAAAACTAGATCCAGAGTAAGAATTTTCCTAACTTCCCCTTCCAATGAGAGAACTCTAAGGTCTTTCCACTTTCAATTTTTTTATTCTAATAATGAAGCAGAGTATGATGGTTTAGTTCATGGTTTGAGTCTTGCACAACATCTAGGAGTCAAACAACTAAGGGTCTTGGGAGATTCAGAGCTAGTGGTTCATCAGGTTCGGGAAATATTAGCTGTAAAGCATGCCTGCATGTGTTGATACTGGCACTGAGTTCAAGATTTTATTGAGAGTTTTGAAGCATTCAACATTTAGAGAATTCCCTGAAAGGAAAATTAAGTTGCTAATCAAATGGCCACAGTAGGATCTCAGTTTGATCCTACCTCAAAATGGCTAGAAAATAAGCATTCGGTTTGGATGATCTTCAGGCCTGCTATACCAGAAAATAGATGTACACTGGAAAGTCTCAAAAAGTGATGAACATATAGCCATGTCCATACAACAGTCTAGTGAATTTGCTGATCAACTACAACCCAGAGTTGCTAAGGCATACGGTGACCAAGTGATCCAATTAAAATCAAATAGGCTTCCAAAAGGATTGATCACTTTGGAAAACCTTTTTGATTGTGATGATGCGAGGAACAACAAAATAAAGTTTGCAACAGATAAAGGAGATTACTCCGAGCTTCAATTTGGACATGGGAAAAAGCTCAAAGTTGGAATTTTTTTCCTTAGAATGATCGAGACAAGGTTGCTGCATTTCTGTGATGAATATGTGGGGGCACTCACATGGTCATATGATGATCCTCTACTTCCAATGGAGAAGATCTTACATACAATAGATAGGGTTGAGTTGTTCTCTATGCTTGATGGCTTCTCCGGATATAACCAAGTCTATTGGAATTTTGGCACTAAGTTGTCATTGATGTCAAATGGCATGATGGTGATCCACATAAGGGTGAGCATAAAGAATGAAGGTCTACCAGTCTGAAGGATAAAGTAGAAACCGATATGAAGGATGGTTGCTTGTTTATGATGAAGAGGTAGAATGTTAAAAGTTGTCTCACACCACCGGAGGTGAAGATGTGAAACTGATACAGGATGCTCTACCGGCTAACAAAAGAAGAACAGTCTATCGGTATGTGTTTTCTGGACCAACTATGTGTTGGTGGGCCATGTCTTGATCCGTGTGATGCCATGTGGAGTAGAGGTGGCAAGTGTGTTGTGGTTGGTGAAGCCTCATCGACAAGGTCGATGAAACAGATAATCACCATTAATGAAGGAGCCACAAATCATGGGATTGCACCTGACTGATTGTGGCTTGAGGAAGAAGGAATGACAGAGGAAGATCAGGGTGCAGTTGGCACCTGAATCAAGGCAAAGGAAATCCGATTCAAGATGTTCTCATAAAGGAAACTTCTGGAACACTTTATGTGTCGTTTGACTTCATGACAAAAGATCCGATTCGTGATTGCCACTCCGATAAAAACATGCATTAGATAATGAAAACCATGTGCAGGTGCAATCTTCAAGGACAGGTGATTGATCCAAGATAGGGGAGATTGGATCTCATGAATATTGTGTCGGAAAGAGAAAACCCTAACCGCTCAGGTTTCTGAATTGCATTCTGGCGGGAAAACAGGTATAAGAAATGAGAGCTCTAGACAAAATATGTTGTTGATGCTGTGAAGATTGAGCAGTGAAGAGAAGTGAGAGCGAGAAAGTAGAAAACTTGAGAAGGTGTTTTGAGCAAGTTTCAGTGTGAGTGAGAAAGCAAACCTATGAGAGGATTCTACCGACAGTATCATAGTTTGGCACTTGAGCCTAACCGGTAAGGTGTGGCAGAGAAGGCAACATCCTAGTGTGACACAATGTATTGAGAGACTATGTGTGAGAGGGAGAGAAAGATAACATAGACTTATTTGATTCAAGAGTTGCATAATTCATTTGCAACAAGAAGCCTGAATTGTATTCAAATAGTATTTCAATATACATCGCCAAGTTGAAGCTTGGTGCAGGGGTTGGTGCTCCTTTGGTTGCTGCCCTAAAAGTGCAGGGGCTGGTGCTCCTTGTGTTGGTGCCCTAAAAATTTGTAAGTATGTGTTCTACCTATGAGGCTGGATTGGAGAAGTAGTCTCCAACAATGTTTCTGACCAAGGTTTTTCCCATATTGGGTTTTCCTCATAAATCTAGTGTTGTGAGTATCTTGTGTGTGAATGATCTCTTTGGTTTTATCTCTTGTATTACTAGTATGACTGTTTAGTGGTTAAGTAAATAGTTGATAGTTTGAAGTTAGATTGGTAAGAAGAAATTTTAGGAACCAATGATTCCCCCCCCTCTTAGTGATATTTTGTGTTCAACAATTGGTATCAGAGCCTAGGTTCCTAGTTATCTCTAAACATTGGATAGATTCTGGACTTTGAGGACAATGGCAAGAAGTGAGTCTACTTCATCAAACGCCCCCATGTTTGATGGATCCAACTATGCCTTCTGGAGAAGAAGAATGGAGACCTATATTTCATCTCTTGGTTTTGATGTGTGGATGTCGGTCAAAAATGGGTAATGTTGTTCCTAATAATTCTCCCTCTGATCTGGATGCAAAAAAGGAATATGAGAATAATACAAAGGCATAACATGCTATCTTGAGTGGACTATCCGATAATGAATTTTTCAAAGTCATGCACTATATTTTAGCTAAGGAGACATGGGACAAATTGCAGAGGTTGTTTAAGGGAGATGCAAAGGTCAAGGAAGCTAAGCTACAGACACTGAGAATCCAACTTGAAAGCATCAAAATGAAAGATGATGAAAAGATTGAAGACTATCTTCACAAATTTGATGAAACTATGAACACTATTAGAGGACTTGGAGAAGAGATTGCAGATGAGATTCTTGTCAAAAAGATACTTAGATCTCTCACTCCCAAATATGATACTAAGGTGTTAGCCATAGAAGAAGCCAAGGATCTGAATCCTTTTACAATAGATGAGCTATTTGGCTCCCTGATAGCCTATGAGATGAGAACAACTGGCGATACTTCCTCAAGGAAAGAAGCAGCATTCAACATCACCAAAAAGGGCAAAGAAGTTGTTACTCATAAAGAATCTAGTAAAGACTCTAATGTAGAAGTGGTAAACTTTGTCAGGAAGCTCAAAAGAGGATCCGGTCTGTACAAAGGAAAGCTACCACTTAATGGTTCAACTGTGGGAAGGTAGGACACTTCACTGCAAGTTGTCCTTACAAACAAACTGGTGGAGATGAGTCTAGAGAGTTTAGAAGATCTGCTGGCAAAGAAAGAGAAAGGAATGACTACCGACAGCAAAGAAGAGGCTACCAGAACCAAAACAACCTGTATACCATTGAGGATGACACAACAGATGATGAAAATGCATCAGAAGATGATGACCATGAGAATGACAGAAAAGTAAATCTTTTCATGGCACTTGAAAGACTTGCTGATGAAGATGAGGAAGAAGAGGATATTGAGGCTGAAGTGGATTTGGAGAGTGAAATTATCAGTGCACTTGAAGAATTGAGTAAAACAAGGAGAGAACTCAAGAGGGTTAAGCTTATTGCAGTAGATGAACAAAGATCTCTTGAAGCAGTCTCTGGAAGAGTCCGGTCAAATCATATTTGACTTGAAGCTAAAACTGGAAGAAACTAAGAGAATCGGTGAAGCCACAACCCTTGATCTAACAAAGAAAGAAAAGGAGCATCAAGAGCTGGAAGCAGAAATAATAAAGCTCAGAAAGGAGCTTGAAGAAAGCAAGGAAGAAATAAAGATAAGAATTAAGCATGAAGGCAACACTGAGGCTTTGGATAAAATGTTGAGCAAACAAAAGTAATCCAAAGACATGGGTGGATTAGGATTTGAAGATGGTCAAGGTTCAACCCACAAAGGTAAATCTGAAAAAGAAATAACGTTCACTTCTTTAATTGAAGGTGAAGAAAAGAAGACATTCATTGTAGGCAAGGATACTGACAAAAAGCCATATGTAGATGCTGTTGGAAATCGTCATCCAAACTGGTATGCAAAAATGAATCGGAGGCCACATTTCATGCATCAATATGTAGACCCAAGGAGGAATGCTAGAACTGACCTAGAAGGATTCACCAGATTCAACAACATGAAGGGAAGATCCCAAATGAGGTAGTTCCATTCAAGATCAAGACAACCCAATCGATATGTTTCAAACTTTCATGGTTACTATTACTGATGTAATAAATTTGGGCATATAATAGTTGATTGTAGGTTAAACAATAGGCCTTCTATGAATTATGAAAGTAGAAATTCCATTAATGCACTCTGGGATATGAATGTTGTCTGCTATCAGTGTAATGGATATGGTCATAAGAGTTTTGATTGTAGGAAGAACAAACCGGTACCCTACAATAATTTTCAGGATGTTCCCTTTAATGAAAGCATAAAATGCTATAACTGTCAAGAATTTGGACACATAGCAAAGTTATGGAAAAACAAGAAGATCAAGCAAATGAAGGAAAATCCAGATCAAGAGCCGGTAATTGAACCTGAGATGAATATAGTAGCTGACAAGAAGAAGGAAATCAAACCAGTTTGGGTTGAGAAAGAAAAGGAAAAGGCAGAATCAAGTCTCATAGTGCAGTCTACCTTGCATGCGGAAATGAAAAATCTATGGGTGGTAGATAGTGGCTACTCAAACCATATGACTAGTGACAAAAGGAAATTAATCAAACTTGAAGATTGGAATGGTGGATCGGTAAGGTTTGGAGACAATTCCTCCATCAAAATAAAGGGAAAAGGAACTCTAAGCATTGATGGAAAATTGAAGGCACATGATGTATATTATGTGGAAGACCTCAAACATAATCTATTGAGTATGAGTCATATGTGCGACAAAGGTTACAAATTCACCTTTGACTCAATCGGTTGCCAGATAAAGAAAGACAGTACCGGTAAAGTTGTAGCATAAGAAAAGAGAACTAATGGAAATTTTTATAATCTGAAGGAATACTATGAGTCCCAATGTATGTTAGGACAAGTAGATGAAATTTGGCAGTGGCATAGAAGATTAGGCCACATAAATTTTGATAACTTAGTTGCAATAAGAAAAAAGGGGTGTGTGAGGAATATTCCGCTTATCATCAAACCAGTAAACACATTTTGTGATGAATTTGTAAAAGGTAAGCAAACAAAAGTGAGTTCTACGACAAAGGAGCACAACACCTAAAAGCCCCTTGAAATTATGCATACATATCTGTGTGGTCCAACTAGAACAAGAGCAATTGCCAGTGAAAGATACTTTATGCTCTTCATTGATGACTACTCAAGGATGACATGGGTCACCTTTCTGCAAGATAAATCACAAGTATTTGAAAGATTCAAGATCTTTCAAAAGATGGTGGAAAAGGAAAGTGGGTAGAGATTTAAATGCCTAAGATTAGACAGGGGTGGAGAGTTCACATCAAATGAATTTGAAGATTATTGTGAAAAACATGGAATTAGAAGGCAATACTCTACTCCTTGAACACCACAACAAAATGGTGTGGTAGAAAGGAAGAACATGACAGTCAAGGACATGGCCTGAACCATGTTGAATGAGGCCAGTTTGCCAGATACTTATTTGAAAGAATTTGTTCATACTTCTGCATATACTTTGAACTGGGTTCAATTAAGAACAAACAACAAGATGGCACCTAATGAGTTATGGTATGATAGGAAGCTGTTAGTCAAATATTTCAAAGTATTTGGAAGCAAGTGCTTCATTAAGAAAGATATGGATGGTTTAGGAAGTTTTGACTCTAGGAGTGATGAAGGAATCTTCCTTGGTTACTCATCTAATAACAAAGCCTACAAATGCTACAATAAAAGGCTAAGAAGGGTCATTGAGAGTGTGCATGTAAAAGTTGATGAAGATATGCAAAGAGGATGTCAACCAAAGGTTAATTGGTATGATGACTCTGGTGATGAATATTGTGAAACTCATACAGATACTAAACCAGAGGTAGCATCCAGGAAGGTTCCCAACTGGTATGTACAGCTGAATCACCCGGAAGAACAAATTTTGGGAAATAAGAGTGATGGTGTGCAAACTAGAAGAAGACTTGTCTGAAATGATGAACAAGTCAACCTATGCCTCATGACTAAAGTTAAACCCAAAAATTTCAATGAGATTAGCAAGAGACAAGAATGGATGAATGCCATGGAAGAAGAACTGCACTAGATTGAGAAGAACAAGACTTCAAAATTAGTCCCTAGACCGAAAGACAAGAGCATCATTGGCATAAAGTGGGTCTACCAGAACAAGATGAATGAAGAAGGTAAGATTGTGAGGTATAAAGCTAGACTAGTGTACAAAGGATACTCTCAAGTAGAGGGGATTGACTTTGAAGAAACATTTGCACCGATGGCTAGATTAGAAGCAATTAGGATGTTTCTAGCTTATTCTTCCTACAAGGGGTATAATGTATATCAAATGGATGTAAAATCTGCTTTTCTAAAATGGAAATTTAGAAGAAGAAGTATACATGAAGGAACCAAAAGGATTTATGCTGCATGATGATGAGAAATTTGTGTGTCAGTTAAATAAGGTTCTGTATGGTTTAAAGCAAGCTCCGAGAGCATGGTACTCAAGATTAGATCAGTATTTGAAGGAGCAGGGATTCAAAAAGGAAAGTGCTGACAACAATATGTACATAAGGAAAGATGGGAATCACATGATTATTGTGGTTTTGTATGTAGATGACATCATCTTTGGAGGCAACAAGGATACTCTCTGCAAAGAGTTTGCTGATCAAATGCAGTCAGAATTTAAAATGTCAATACTTGGTGAATTGACTTACTTCCTTGGCTTGCACATATTATAGAAAGATAAAGGAATCTTTATCTCAAAAATCAATTATGCAAAGGAGTGATGCTGAAGAAATTCCAACTGGAAGATTGCAAACCAGTAAGTACCCCCATGGTGACCGACAACAAATTAAGAATGATGAATCACCGGTGGTGGATCAGACTCTATATAGATCCATGATAGGCAATCTACTGTATCTAACTACTTCAAGACCGGATATAGTTCAGGCAATATGCATGGTAGCTAGATTCCAAGCTGCACCAAAGTAGTCACACATGAATGCTGTTAGCAGATTTTTTAGGTACCTACAAGGAACGCTCAACTATGGTTTGTGGTATCCTAAATAGGGAGATTTTATCTTGGAAGCATACACTGATGATGATTGGGCAGGATGCATTGATGATAGAAAGAGCACAAGTGGTGGTGAATTGTTTCTAGGTGACCAGTTGGTCTCTTGGCATAGTATGAAGAAGGACTTAGTCTCCTTATCTATTGCTGAAGTTGAGTACATTGCTACTACTACATGCACTTCTCAGGTGCTTTGGATGAAGCAGACTCTCAAAGATATACAGGTGGACATCACTGAACCTATTCTCATTTGGTGTGACAATTCAAGTGCAATCAACATAGCAAAGAATCTTGTCATGCATTCCAGAACAAAACATATTGCTATCAAATATCACTTCCTCCGAGAGAAGGTTGAAGGACAGGAGGTAAGGATGGACTATGTTCCTACTAGTGAACAAGTAGCAGACATTTTCACCAAACCGCTACAAATAAACACGTTTGAATACCTTTAACACAAGCTAGGAAATATGTCATCTGCCTAGGAAGATTTTATGTGACTCAGGGGGAGCTTGGTATGGGTCAAAGGGGGAGGTGCGCAAGTACCCTTTGTCATTGTGTCAAATGGGGAAAAATGTACTAGTATGGAGTGGATCGTGAGAAGTTGACATCAATGCCAAAGGGGGAGATTGTTGGCATTTTGGCACTAAGTTGTCATTGATGTAAACCAACATGATGGAGATCCACATAAGGGTGAGCATAAAGAATGAAGGTCTACTGGTCTAAAGGATAAAGTACAAACTGGTCTATAGGATGGTTGCTTGTTTATGATGAAGAGGTAGAATGTTAAAAGTTGTCTCACACCACCAGAGGTGAAGATGTGAAACCGGTACATGATGCTCTACCAGTTAATAGAAGAAGAACACTCTACTAGAAAAGGGATATACCGGTATGTGTTTGCTGGACCGACTATGTGTTGGTGGCCCATGTCTTGATCCCTATGATGCCATGTGGAGAAGAGGTGGCAAGCGTGTTGTGGTTGGTGAAGCCTCATCGACAGGGTCGATGAAATAGATAATTACCATTAATGAAGGAGCCACAAATCATGGGATTTCACTTGACTGATTGTGGCTCAAGGAAGAAGGAATGATAGAGGAATATCAGGATGCAGTTGGCGCCTGAATCGAGGCAAATGAAATCCGATTCAAGACGCTCATAAAGGAAACTTCTGGAACACTTTATGTGCCATCTGACTTCATGACAGAAGATCTAATTCATGATTGCCACTCTGAGAAAAACATGCATTGGATAATGAAAACCATGTGTAGGTGCAGTCTTCAAGGACAAGCGATTGATCCAAGATAGGGGGGATTGGATCTCATTACGATTGTGTCAGAAAGAGAAAACCCTAACCGCTCAGGTTTTTGAATTGCATTCTAGTGGGAAAATAGGTATAAGAAATGAGAGCTCTGGACATAATATGTTGTTGATGATGTGAATATTGAGCAGTGAAGAGAAGTGAGAGCAAGCAAGGAGAAAACTTGAGAAGGTGTTCTGAGCAAGTTGTAGTTTGAGTGAGGAAGCAAACCGGTGAGAGGATTCTACTGGTAGTATCATAGTCTGGCAGTTGAGCCTAACTGGTAAGTTGTGGATGAGTAGGAAACATCCTAGTGTGACACAGTGTGTTGAGAGACTGTGTGTGAGAGGGAGAGAAAGAAAATAGAGAGTTATTTGATTTAAGAGTTGTAGAATTCATTTGCAACAAGAAGCCTTAATTGTATTCAAATAGTATTTCAATATACATCGCCAAGTTGAAGCTTGGTGTAGGGGTTGGTGCCCAAAATATTTGTAAGTTTGTGTTTTACCTGTGAGGCTGGATTGGAGCAGTAGCCTCCAACAACTTTTCTCACTGAGGTTTTTCCCATATTGGGTTTTCCTCATAAATCTGGTGTTGTGAGTATCTTGTGTGTGAATGATCTCTTTTGTTTTCTCTCTTGTATTACTGGTATGACTGTTTAGTGGTTAAGTAAATAGTTGATAGTCTGAAGTTAGATCAGTCAGAAGAAAGTTTTAGGAACCACAGATTCCCCCCCTCTTAGTGGTATTCTATGTTCAACAAAGTCCTTGTTAAACTGGAGGACTAGCATAAAACTACATTCACCACCAAATGGGGAACATTCACCTATCAAAAGATGTCATTTGGGTTGTCTAATGTTGATGCTTCCTTCCAAAGAGCCATGGATATAGCCTTCCAGGAGCTAATTAACATGATTATTCTTATTTATCAGGATGACTTGACAATGTTTTCAAAACGTAAAGAAGATCATTTTGATCATTTGCAGCTAGTTTTCTAGAAATTCCTATGGTTTGGTGTCTCTCTGAACCCTAAGAAATGTATCTTTGGAGTGCCTCAAGTGAAGTTACTGGGACACGTAGTGTCCAAAGAGGGAGTGTCAATTGATTCAGACCACACAAAAGCTATCAAAGAGCTTCCCTTGCCGGTAAACAAGAAAGGTGTTCGATCCTTCCTGGGAAAGATCAACTTTGTCAATCGATTCATTTTTGATTTTCTCGGAATGGTAAGACCCATCACTCTTATGCTAAAAAAAGATCTACATTTCAAATGGACCCCAAAAGCTAAAGAAACTTTCAAAAAGATAAAAGAGGCCATCTCATCCACCCCTGTCTTAGATAACCTTGATATGTCCAGAGATTTCCTAATGTATGTTTATGCCAGTAATTTCAGTACTGCTGTCGTGCTAACTCAAAAAGATGTAGAACCTAAAGGTGGACACCGAATTGATTTTTATTCAAAAACACTAAAGGAGTATGAGATCAAGTACAATTTTTTTGAAAAAAAAGCAGTCACCATAGTAAAAGGCCTAAAGAAGTTCATGCATTTCATTGCATATAATAAGACAACTATCTACGTGGCTCATGTCGCAGTCCATGAGGACATAATGGAAAGAGTAATCTTAGAGAAGAGAGATAACTAGATTACCAAGATCCTTGAATATGACATTGATGTCAGACCTACCAAGGTAATCTGAATGAAGGGTCTCTATGAATACATAGCTCAGGAGCTTGAGACTCTGGAGGTGAAACAGGATGAAGTGTTGTTGATGAATGTAGTCCCAGATGAAATGAGCTAGATCATCGACAGTAAGTCCTTTATGCACACTATAAGTTTCCCACTAGACCTTCCCCCTGAGAAGAAAAGATTTTATAGATTGTAGGGTGGCGGTTACCAATTTCTTGAAGGAGTCTTATTCAAGAGAAATTTTGATGGATTTCTACTCTGCTGTGTAGACAAGAAGCAGGCCGAAAGAATTCTACATGAATTCCATAGTGGCCCTGTGGGAGGTCACTTCTCAACTTAAACTACTGCTACCAAAATTACCAAAGCATGGTATTACTAGCCTTCATTATTCAAAGACATGCATGCTCTTACCCAGAAATGCAAAGAGTGCCACTTCTATGTTGGGAAACATAGAAATGAAGCTATGCCGCTCAAGCCTATAGTGGTGGATGATCCTTTTTCTCAATGGGGGTTAGATTTTATAGGGATGATCAACCCGACATTTTCTGCTGGTCACAAATGGATCCTGACTGTGACAGATTACTTTACAAGCTGGATGAAGGTAGTTCCACTAAAGAATGCAATGGAAGATGAGATATTGAGCTTCTTAGAGGAGCTGGTTTGAAGGCTTGGTTTACGAAAGACTATAATATCAAATAATTCAAGAATGTTTAAGGTTCCAAGGTCACCCAGTTCATCCTCAACCATGACATTTATCTAAAAACTTCCCCGAACTATTACCCATAAGGGAACGGTTTGGCCAAGTCTAACAACAAAAATTTGATTAAGCTCATTACAAGAATTGGAGCCGAACATAAAAGAGAATGATACTATCATTTGAATGACACTATCTGGGTGGATTGAGTGACTCCCAAATAGGTGCTAAATAATTCCCCATATGAGCTTGTGTATGGAGAGGAAGCACAATTCCCAATCTCGCTAGAGATACCAGCCTTGTTGCTTCTAAAATCTCTAGAGTTAGAGGAAAATGAACCCATAAAGGTAAGATTGGCCAAACTTTTGGATCTACAAGAAAAAAGGGAAATGGCTTTCGAGTCTCTCCAAAATCGTTAGAAAATTATCAAAAAGTGGTTTGACAAGAAGAGTTCGAATCCTAGTTTTAAGCATGGAGATCTTGTCCTGAAATATAATGAACATTGTACCAAGCCAGGACAACAGGCAAGGTTCGATAGTTTTTGGGAGGGTCCATTATGCATTTTCGAATGCAAGGGATTTAACACTTTTGTGTTGGAAAACTTGTAAGGTAAACTATTGAAGATCCTAGTCAATGGGATCCATCTTAACTCTTCAATTAAGCCTTAGGTGCTTATTTTGTGTAAATATTGTAACTAGTGTGTTCCCTATTTTCTTGAAGATTCTTTTTGTCCTATAGAATTCTTTTGAGCTCTTAAAAGTTTTAAGTGAAAGTCTTGAACCAAACAAAAGAAGACAAGAATACCAAGCACATTTTTGAGAAATGAAAGAGCAATAGTGATACAAAATAAATATATCATATTATATTATGCATTGTTGTTTACATAATTACATGGTAAAAATGGGCTCTTAGGCCTTATTGCGGATAAGAAAAAAGAAAGCATAAAGAACAGTCATATCAGAGGAGGAGCCTATTATGCTTCTTCTTCATCTTTGTCTTCCTCATCATCATCTATTTCCCCCATGTAATCTCAATCTCAATTTGAGAAATGCATGATTACTTGGAGAACAAGAGGATTATCTAGATTCAAGATCCTGAAGAAGATATAGTCAAAGAAATTTGAGTACTAGGTGACCCCATCCAAGTTTACCAAAAGATGCAGACATAGTAGGTAATCAGTAGCTTGCCACACCTGATCGTAGTGTACCACCAAGGTCATAGTCTTAAATCTAGAGACAAATGGGAGCCATGGGACCACCTCACTATTATCAATAAAGCACCTCAAATTTGGCGTTGATGGGATGCCTATGTAAGGGACTGCATTTTTCAATTATTTCTTCTAACCCACCCAAGTACTTTCTAGGGAAAATTACTTAGTAAGGTGTGAATAAGGTTCTAGGGAAGATCAATATCTAACAAAGAGGCAACAAAGAGAGAATAGATGTCCATGTTCACACGGTACCTATCCTCAGAGCCCACGAAATCCTCGCCTAATATGCATTTTATGGCCTCAATGACTATCATATTTCTATGGCCTATTATTCTCTGCAGACGATGATCATAAATGTACCCTAAAAATGGAACTTGATTTCCAACACTCACTAGCCTAATGAGGGTATCCATAGCTTCTACTCTTAACAACTAAAGATAAATGCTCAGGGTGACTATAACTATTTTCCCAAGTAGTATTTATAGAAATCTGATGCCTAAAGTAGTATTGACAACTTGTCTATTGGGACAAGTTGGTGTTTAATGGAATTTCATTCCATGACAAGTAAGAATATTTTTAAAATATTATAAACTGCCTATGCAAGGTTTTGAGGGGTGTGCAAATCCCAAGTTGCTGCCACGCATCCGTTCATAATATTTCCTTTTGTGGAAGATCCTAAGTATCCCCTCATGCATGTATGCTCGAAAGGTTTTCATAAATATGCATAGGTAAGAGAATGTACTCTTACCAAGAATGTTGTCCAGAGCTTTCAAATGGTTGCGGCAAAGGCATGATGGCCTTGCTATCTTAATGAGTTAGCAATCACACGAGTGCCATGTGGATTAATTTCGTACCTATGTGCAAGATGGTGTATTCATCGGGTAAATATTTCAATTAACACACCATTCAACACCGAAATCAAGGATCTCATCTTCTTGAGGAAGATTTATCAAAGGTAAGAGCGCATGCAGGGACAGTCTCAAGAAAACTTTCTTAGCACCAAAGTGTAAATTTTGAAAGCACAAGATAATGGAATCAATAGAAGAAGTTTTAGGTTCTTCCCTAGAGAATCAATATGTTGAAATTTTTGGAGACATATCTTACACATCTCATATCATGCCCCCGAAGCCTGTTCACCCAAAGACCAAGTCAAAGGCAAGAACCATGACCAAAAACCCTTCTGTGGTAGGAGATGATATGAAGAAGTCTATGATCCAGAGGTCCATGCTAGTGTATCTTTCTGGTTTTGATAATGATTGAAATGTTCACCTTTTTCAGAATGGTTTCCCGTTTAAGTTTCAAAAGCAGAGAGAGGATTTCCAATATAATTTTGTGGACGTCCTTATTCAGGAGATTGTAGAACAATTAATGGACTTCCCAAAGAATTATAGATTTAGGTACACTTCCTTCCTAGTCCACATATTTTTATATCAGAACATATACTTCTTTTGAGAGAACATAGAGCTTTCTATGTATGATATCCAGAATACAAAGAAGTCCGTAACTATGTAGACCCACATATTGTCTGCTATACATGATGCATATGCATTTTTAGATGCTTTCTTAGCCCTTACCATGCAAGATTTGACTAAGAAAGACATGGATTCCATTACTTGCTTTTCAAGGAGTCAAATTGGCTAGATGGCAACAAATAGTCCCCTATGTGATTGGTATTTAGGACAATATTTTTATTTCATTAGGGTTTATGGGTTCGTAGAAGAGCCTTTCCACCTCCCAAAGTTTGTTCCTGATCACACCTTAGCCCTAGAAATGTTTAGGCAGATGGTCGTAATTAAAGAACACATAGGCTCAGGGAGACATGGGGTTGCTATAACCTAGGATAATAAGATCATAGGGCCCATTGTCATCTCTAAAAGACTTCAAGTAGAGGGTGTGCTTACTTAAAAGCTAGTTCAGTTGGGCCTAGTAACTGTTGATGATAAATGGAGTTACAATCTAGATGAATGATTCTCCACAAGAAAGACACCATAGTGCACATATCATGCTATCTCGTTTGAGATTCCTTAAGAAATCCAAAAGAAGATGACCTATCACTATATATGAATTTAAATCTCATCCCTAAGGAAGAGTGACCGCATTGGTTAGTGTTCTATGAATTAACAAGAAGAGTCGATCCTGCAAAGAAATTGCTAGCTATTTTATATAGAAAAATAGAAGAAGATGCTTGGATTGAAGATAAAAAGAAAGAATTTTGGATATACAGGCAAGAAGTCAGACAACCCTGAGTTGGATTGGAAAATTTTTCTAGTGATAATAATTTTGAAGAATAGTGGTAGAAATATAATGATGACATTGAAGATTATTATGAACATTCCTCAAGTGGCACTGATGAGGGAGTTGTTGTACAAGTGGTCAAGACACCTGGAAAAAAGGGGAAATAGATTGAGATCATCCTTCCACCAGTAAGCCTTGCACCTTTGCCCATATACCATGCTATAAAGAAGGCCATCGGTAGGCCTTGCTCCCAAGTTTTGAGGAAGAAATTAAGTGAAATGCCTAAGCAACAGAGTTATCTAGAAGTAGGTGCACCCCCCCAGAAGAAGAAGAAGAACACAAATTATGTCTCTAATGCCGGAGCATCCCTAGTCTATGAGCAATCTTGCATCAACCAAAAATATTTGCTTTTAGTTTTGTTCTTGTTATAGTTTCTGTGTTACTTTCAACTTTTTTCCAGTAGTTGTTTCTTTTTCATTGTAGATAATATTTTCGGCTTCTAGGATTGTCCTTGTCCATCATTGCAGATTTTGAGTTCATTTGGATTCATTTCTGGCAAGTTATTCCTTCTAGAGTGTCTATTTCTTGGTTTCAGAGCAGTTTTGATCTTATTGTCTAAGTTGGAGATTTCTTGACATGCAGAGTGATTTGTTGGCTTGCAGATCTATTTGGCACCACACACAATGTTCTTAGTCCCTTGGATGACCCTCCTTTGTGGTCTACACTTCATGTTTTGTTCTTGGTAGATGAGATCTTCATGTTATGGGGCCGACCTATCTTACACGTTTCATTTTTTCCTATCTTGGAGAATGTAATCTTTTGTGGCTGACCCAGATGTATTTCAGATGGTACATATATTGTTGTATGTGATCCTTTAAGAGATAGAGAAGTAGTATGATGATCTAGATTCATAAATTGTAATTCAAACACTTCTTGGAGGTCCGAATGAATTGTATTCTAGAATGTAGTCTGAATCAAGCATGTTAGCCTGTATGTAACCCAGATATTACCGAATGTTCTATGATGAATATATGATAATGCGGATATCAGATTTTCCATTTTCTATGTTGTGTTGTTTTCTCCATTGTGTTACTCTTGCTATATGATCTAGATTATTCTCTTTGAGGATTCTCCGGGTCATGGCCGCATCAAATGGTATTAGAGCTAGTTGCGAACCTTGGGGCATTCCTTTGGGTGAATAGATCGCCGAATTGAGGTAGGCTACAAGTGCGTTCAATAGATCACAGATGGAGAGGCAATTGAAACCTTGTAGTTAGATCACCAAGTTGAGGCAGTTACATCAGAGCAAAGGAGGAGATGCTGCCAAGAAGGATGAACCTTGGGAGTGTAGAACAAATGATGGAGGATTTCAAAAATGAGATGATGAATGAGATCCAAAACATGTTGGCTTGTTTATGAAAGAATCTAGAATCAGAGGATGAATATTAAGAGGTAGGAGAAGAGATTGAGGCTGAAGAAGATGAAGGACTAGTAGACAAAGGAGATGATAGATTTCTTAGAGTAGTGGCATGAGTAATAAAAGTTCATAAAGTTGAAGTTTCTAACTTTTTGGGTTTGTTGAATCTAGAAGACTTGATAGAGTGGATTAGAGAGTTGGAGGACTACTTTGAGTTTGAAGATGTTAAGGACCTACTAAGAGTCCGGTTAGCATAAACTAAGTTGACCTTGGAGGACCTTTTATGGTGGAAAGAGTTGCAGAAAGATAGAGTGGATAATGGTGAGATGAAAATCACCCGGTGGAGGTAGATGGTCATGAGATTGAAGGCTAAATTCATACTGGGAGAATATGAGTTGGAGTTGTTCAAAAGGTTACAGAACTTGAAGAAGAAGGATATGAGTGTGAAGGAGTACACTGAAGAATTCTACAAGGTAATGATCAGATTTGATCATCGAGAGATGGATAGGGAGAAGGTGACTAGATATATAAATGGACTTCGATTTAACATCCAGGATGAGATGAGTATGCTGAAGATTTCTACAGTTGAGGAGGCTTATCAATATGCTTTGAAGGTTGAAGATAAAATGAAAAGGAGACAACAAAATAACCCTAGAGGAAAGGAGAGATATAAGGGGTAGATGAATGGCAATATATAGAAACAAAATATCAGAGAAGAACCAAAATCTAAATGGAATAAAGAACCAGATCAGAAGACACAAATAAAAGGTAGTGGCAGTAGCAATAGAATTTTTTTAGGTTGATTCTTTAAGTGTGGAGAAACTAGACATAGATCTTTTAAGTGTAAACTAGAAATGGCAAGGAATTGCATGGCAAATGAGGATTAGGAAGCTAGAGTTATCAGAGAGAATGTGTTAGAACTAGAGTAGGGAGAGTCCCTTTTGTTCAGAAGAATCTTGATGGAGTAGAACAATGAAGATACCAGACCTACTCAAAGGAAAAATCTTTTTTGGACTATTTGTAAATTAGGTGGTAAGTGCTGTAAGGTTATTTTAGATACTGGAAATACTGACAATTTGGTATCAGAGGAGATGGTAGTGAAGCTTGGTTTGAAGTGTCTTGAGCCTTCTATTCCTTACCAGGTGAGTTAGTTACAAGATGAGCATAAGGTGGAAGTGAGAGAGTAGTGCTTGGGGAATTTTAATATTGGACCTTTCAAGGATGAAGTCTTGTGTGACATTTTGCCTATGAGTGCTTGTCATGTTTTATTGGGTAGACCTTGGCAATTTGATAGAGGAGCTATTTATGATTTTAGAAGAAACCTGATCACTATTGAGAAATATGGGTAGAAGTTTTCTTTGGCTTCTTTGAAGGACAAGGAGAAGGCAGTGAAGAATTTGAGTATTGTGAAGAATTGCAGTGCTGAGAAGCAGGTTATAGAGAATACACCAGATGGTGGTATGGATTTATAGAAGGATCTAGTGGATAGGTCTGATAGCAAGGTGGTACTAGATGGATGAAAAGTTAAGGTGATGGTGATAGAGTAGATGAAATCTTGTGGCAGAAATAAATCAAAGTTGAAGAAGAAAGTGAGCAATAGTTAGAGACAGTGTGCAAATTTGAAGCAAGGAAAACAAGGAGAAATGGAAAAGAAGTTGGAGAATTTAGTTGAGGTTCCAGAAGAGGTTAGGAAGAAGTTTGCAGACAAAGGAGACATTTGGGTCATAATTGAGAATGGGATCTATATCCCACATCCTTTTTGATGTTCATGAGTTGCCTCTCATGGAACATCTTTTTCTACCTAGGGTGTCTAAACAAGAGCATCCCGGTCTATGAGAAATCTTGCATCAACCAAAAATATTTGCTTTTAGTTTTTTTCTTGTTGCAATTTCTGTGTTACTTTCAACTTTTTTTGGTAGTTGTTTTATTTTATTGTGGATCAGATTTTTGACTTCTAGGCTTGTTTTTGTTCATCATTCTAGATTTCCAGTTCATTTGGATTCATTTCCGACAAGTTATTCATTCCAGAGTGTTTGTTTCTTGGTTCCAGAGTAGTTTTGAGCTTATCATCTATGTTTGAGATTTCTTCTCGTGCAAAGAAATTTCTTGGCTTGCAGATCAATTTGGCATGACACACAATGTTATTAGTCCCTTGGCTAACTCTCCTTTGTGGTTTGCACTTCATTTTTTGTTCTTGGTAGATGAGATCTTCATGTTTTGGGGCTGACCTATCTTACATGTTTTATTTTTTCCTATCTTGGAGAATGTAATCTTTTGTGGCAACCCAAATGTGTTTTGGATGACATATATATTGTTGAATGTGATCCTTTGAGAGATAGAGAAGTAATATGATGATCTAGATTCATAAATTATAATTTAGACACTTCTTGGAGGTCCGAATGAATTGCATTCTGGGATGTAGTCTAAACTGAGCATGTGAGCATGTATGTAACCTGAATATTATCAGATGTTCTATGATGAATATATGATAATACGGATATCTGATATTCCATTTTCTATGTTCTATGTTGTTTCTTCTATTGTGTTACTCTTTCTGAATGATCTGGACTATTCTCTTTGAGGATTCTTCAGGTCATAGCTGCGTTAGTTCTTGAGAGTAGTCAAACAGAAGTACTTGTATCGTCACCAACCCCAGTTGTGTTGACAATGTCTTCGGCTCAGGTATTGTTTTGTTCCCCTCTTCTTTCTTCTCAATCTCTATTTCCATTATGGAATCATCCTCTCTTGAGCTTTTTATTGCATCTAGTATCCCAAAGGTAGTTGTATCTTTCACGACCATTTTGTAGCCTCAATCAGTCTTAGCCTCCACTAGCCTTGTTGTATCCTCCCTGCCTAGCATTGCCTATTTTGGCACTACAGTAAGGTTATCTCACTCGACTTAAACCCCAAGTCAATCAACATAAATATCCTTCATAGCACGTGCTCTTGGGTTTGTGAGCTATACACCCACTGCATCATCAAGTGTTGGATCACTATTTTTCTCTCCCATAGGTATCTTCCTAGGAATCCCTCCCTTTTCCCCTAGTGCTCTCACATTGGCAGCTCAATCCCAGTTGCAAACCATCATAGCCCCAAGTCCTTTCATCCCTCCTCTAAGGGATCCTTTTGTAGGGCAAATGATCCCTTCCCCATCAGAATTCATGCAACATGCAAATTCCACCAAGTTCGTGCGAGCTCAGAGAGTACAAAAAAGAAATGCTAAAGATTCTCAGAATCCTATAGAATCCTTTATATAGACCTTGTATAGGGAAGATCACTAAGATATTCTGTTTGCAACTATGATGCCAAGTGTTGGCAAGCTAGCCAGCCAGATGTGACCTGAATATTATTCAATAGATGCTATTGGCATTGATCTTAAATAAGCTTGACCACAGGACAGAGTTGAACTCATGGAAGAGTTACATAAAGTGGTGTCTTCTGACTATCTAAAGCATACTTGACACCTGAAAAAACTCACAGTTGAGTTGGAAAGGGTAAAGGCTACAAATGAATAGTTGCAGAAAAAAGGAAAGGCTATGGAAGTGGAAGTTACCCGTCTTCAATCAATAATGCTTCAGGAAAGGAGTGAAAGAGATAGGCTTCAGAATGCATTGAATAACACATTAAGTGAATTGCAAGCAGATCAATATGCCAAGACTAATTTGAATAAGGAGTTGTATGACAAGGAGAAATAAATTTTGCGAGTTCAAGCCATTGCCGCCAATATAAGTCAAATCCAGGCAAAATTGCAGAGAGAAAAATATCATCAAGAATTTGTCAATACACAGGCTCTTCTTGAAGGAAAGAAAAGTAAAAGATCAGACTTTGTGAAATTTCTAGGAAAAGCAGGCCCAGTCCATATAGGAGATTCAAGAATTAAAGGTGACCTTGGAAAATTACCAGGTGGATAATAATCTGTTCCAAGAAGAGCTACAGGATAAACACACTAGGATAATGGAGCTACAACATCAGGTAAAAAATTCAATAGGAAAGATGCAAGAGCTACATGGGAGGATAGAAGCAAAAGAAGCTAAAGTAGAACTCCTTCCAAAACCATTGGCTCCCTAGCTCGCCCCTCCCACAGACTTCACCCATGTGGTGCAGGAGCTTCATAATGCATATTGGGAGAAAATAAGGTAGTTTGTTACCATTTTGGAGCTAGCTCTAAAATTCTTGGAAGATTCCCATTCCTTGTGTGTTAGAGTTAGTATCACCATTAAGAAAACCATGTAGTCGGTTATGCCCAAGGTCCCTGATGTTCAGAAGTTAGTAAATTGGTTATACATTTCTTCCACCCAAGAGTTAGCCATTATAGGAATCGAGAATCTTGAAGAAGTAGCCCAAATAAATAACAAATTCCTCAATTGCAACAAAGTAGCCACACAATATGCTCAAATCTTATTAGCATTAAAATCCTTAGCTGCCTTCATTAAAGATCACTTTGATGGTTTTATAAAACTTATCTTACCTCCACCTTTCCTCTCAGATGGCTCAGTCCTAAGTGCTGAGCAGTTTTTAGGCCTAGTAGCGCAATAACAACAAGATTAGTCATTCCTCCAGGCTTTGAGTAACCCTCCTGAAGTTGACGATGTTGAAGGTTTGATTCATCCATTGGCTTGAATCCTTACTTTCTTTAAAATAACCCACAAGGAGTTAAGCGACCTACCTTTCAGAGAAATCATCGAGCTAGATCAGAATTCTTAGGCCCTCAAGGCTCAAGCTCTCTCCTTAGAAGATGAATGGCTTCCCCTACAATAGGTTTTCGACAAACATTTCAAGCTAGAAACATAAGTCTGATTTGTGAACCAAAAATTTTGGGTATCAACATCCCATGGGCGATATTATTGGTGAAGTCACCAAGAAACTATGGACTTTTTATCCATGGTGCCCGTCAAGGATCTAACTTATTGTTTTTTGTTTTTCCTGCTTGAGTTTGGTTTTTAGTGATTTCATATTTGCCACGTGTTGGCATGGATCACATCATTAAAGCCTTTATTTTACCTTCACTCAGAAGTTGTGATCAACTGGTGCATGGAAGGGTTCTTCTTTTCTTTCACATCACTAGGCCCACAGTTATCAAGTTGGAATTTGTTGTGATGCATGACAGCTCCCCACTGGGTTTCTAAGTTGCAGTTTTTCTGATTTCCAAGTCTCTTCATCCTAATGCCACGTGTTTCTTATAATGATGGCCCAAAGGTCTTTGTATATGCTTTCTAGGTAGTAGAGTGTTTGATTCCAAGGGTAAGCAGTTCAATAAATGGTCATGAATCTTTCTTTGATCTGATTAAAAAAATATTTAGAGGCGGTTGCGCTAGAGATCGAAAATGGTTATCTCCTTCACTCTCCTTACTATTTTGCAAAAAGTGGTGGTGCTGCCAGTGATGCATCTTGTGGATGCCTTTTCTATTTCCCAATGTTGGGTTGTTAGGCCCTTCTCTATAAGAGTCTCAATTTTTGCCTTGCGAAGGGTTCAAAACTTTTAGTTGTAAAGATATAGACTAGTATTCTAGATAGGAATTTGGCTTTTAATCTATTATTGTAGTTATGAAGAGGGAATAATCAATCTATGCTTGCAACCTTTATGATTATTGTTGTTCAGTGTGCATTAATAGTTTTCTCTGCATCTTTGAAATTTTGACATAACTTTAGAAATTTATGCTTAAGACTTTACCGATTAAACTATGTTTTTGCACTTGTTATCTGGTGGATGCATGGTGTATATTGATTTATGTTAAAAGAATCTTTGATTATATCTTGATCAATGTTTTGGGTATCTGGAGTTTTGAATGAGCCTTAGAATGATATAAATGTAAAGTGCTCTATGCTTCTTAGTGCATTAAAATCAATTCAGCGTATCGCTTTAGAATAGTTTTTCTTTTAAAGTTTCTTTCTTCCCTTTTTCTCCCCCAAATGAAGAAAGAGCCAACTTCTAAAATCTTAGAGGTCACTCAGTGAAAACATGTAGGTCCCCCATCACTGTTTCCCATAAGGCTGTATTCCTAGAAGTAATTTTAGTGATCAATAATATCCAATCTTTCAATGGTATGTCTCTTATGATTAAGCCCTCCTTAGTGGAATATGTGATCTTTCTTTCTTTCTCTCTCTCTCTCTCTTTGAAAAGTACCCCTTCTTTCGAGTTGCATTTTATATATACTAATGTATTTTATTGCATTGGATATTTATTCATGTGAGTATATGTACATTTTCTTATTCCGAATCTCTCCTTAGTCTGATTGTGTGATTCTTCTTATTGTCCTTACACTTGGGGGGAAATGATCTCTCTCTCTCTCTCTCTCTCTCTCTCCTTTCTAAGGATCCAACTTTCCTTTGTTGAGTGGTGTTGTTTCATGATTTGGTGTCATTCCTTGTTTGAAGTTGTTGTTTTCTCAAGGATTCTCTCTTATACAAGAGGTGTAAGTCCTTGGATGCAACCTCTTCTTCACTTGGCAATGTACATCTATCATAACTTTGTTGGGGTAATGTGAAAATATGTGATTGAGAGTTGACTGAGTGATGTGTTGTCATGGATGTCAACATATTCCTTTGTTTGTTCTAGTGTTGCAGTGAATTTAACGAGGTGATTTGATCAACATGGTGAAGATCAGTGTTTGCAGTATAAAGGGTTGTTAGAGGATTGTCTGAAGTTGATTTAGTTCAAACTTTAGAGGTCCGCATGGTGATTTGATTTAGTTGTGAGTTTTAGTGTTGTGGTTGGTTGTTGTTCAGTTGTGACAGTGTTCTAAATTTTGCTCCGCATTGTAATATCTTGTTCTGCAAATTTGGGAGAATGTTTGGAATGTTTATGTGTGTCCTCAATTCAAGTGGTTCATGATTTGAAGGTCCGCAAGTGATTTTTGTAAGTGGTCAGTTAGAATAGTTAGTGTTCTTGAGCTCTGGTATGGAGATTTTGTTGGTGCGGATATTTCTATGGTAATTCATGATGCTGGTGGATGTTTCTAGATCATGTTCTGTTTGTGTTGGTTGTCCACATTGATCTTTGAGATTGTAATTGATGATTTTCCTTGGTATGTTCATGTTATGCGATGTTCTTGACTGACCGGATGCTTGTAGCGTGTTGCAGATGATCAAAGCATAATTCCTGGAGGTGTTTCATGTTCAAGGTGTTGATTTAGGTCCATGCTGTGTATTATCCAACATTGTTTTGGTCTGCATGTGATATTTTGTATTTGATCAAAAGCTCTATCATTTTAATTGTTTTATGTGTGTTGAGATGACCTTGTTGATCCAATACAAGGTTGATGTCATGTATAAATAAATGTAATAATCATGTGAGAGAATAATGTATTTATCTTTTAGAGGAAGAGAGGAAAAGTATGAAGGACTAAGAAAAGTTGTTTGTGCTTCAATGGGACTTAACTAGGCACTAGGATGCTATTTCTTAGTTCATGATTTTTGGATGTGATTTGAATTTGTTTGTAAGGTAGCAAGCCTTCCTTGGGGTTGTATCCCTCATTGTTTTTAAGAAGTGAGCTCTAGACATTGTGCCTGAATGCATGTGCATTTTCCATTGTAATACTTCTAACAGAGTATATTATTTTGTGGGTTCATCCCCACTATGGTTTTTCATCTAACAGGGTTTCCACGTCAAAAATATTGGTGTTATGGGTGTTATTGATGTGGTGATGATTTATACTTTCATGTTTAATCATTAGATCTAAAATTAAGTATAAAGTGTGTAAAGTTTTTGAAATAACTGATTCACCCCCCCTCGGTTGTTTGCCTTGTTGCCAACAATTGGTATTAGAGTAGGTTCCTCCAAAGAAGCTTGACCACTTGAGGTGATCCAAGATGGCAACCTAAAAGAAGGATAGTCTGAGATTTGATGGTACTAACTACTCTCTTTGGAAGAGTTAGATGGAATTTCACTTGAGATGCATTGGTAAAACTTATTCGACGATTACCAAAGATACGTATACTATTCCTGCGAATGGTCCTACAACTCCAGATGAGATAAAGAAAGTTGAATACAATATTAGGGCCAAGGAAGCATTGTTGAGTACTATGACTGATTCTGAGATGACAAATATTATGGTATTGAAAACTGCTCATGAGATCTGGAAGAAGTTAGAAACTTTGTATGAAGGTGATAGTTATGTGAAGAATGCCAATTTGTAGAGCCTAAAGAGTAGATATGAAATGTTGAAGATGAGCAAAGATGAGAACATCACTTCTTTCATGTAGAGGGTGAATGAACTTGTGTGCAATATTAGATGTGTTAGTGGAATATTGGAGGAATTAGAGATTGTTTCTAAAGTGCTTAGATCCTTGCCTGAATCATACAAACACAAAGATGCTGCTATTGAGGAGATCCAGACTGTGACTAATGTGACAAGAGACATGTTGATTGGTAAGCTTTCATCCTTTGAGTTAAGTGAGTTTGGTGAATCTCTTCCTAAGTCCAAATTTGCATTCAAGGCCAGTATTTCTAAGAAGGAAAATAAAATATATGATTCTGGAGAAGGTTCTTCAAGGAGGATATCCAAATATGAGAAGGAACTGAAGGAAATTGAAGAATAAGAGTAAGAGCTTGAGGATCTTGAAGCACTTATTTCCAAGAGATTTCCCAAAGGAACCCATAACCCAAAGGAACCCATAACTATGAAGGAAAATTACCTCTTAAATATTTTTCATTCAATAAGATAGGTCACTTTGTGTCAAGGTGTCCGAAAAGAGTTCCTAAGAAAACCTACAAGATTAAATTTTAGAAGAGATGTTATTATGCCATTGATGAAGGTGTGACAGATGATGATCTAATAAATGAGGTTCAAGTGATAATGAATGGGTGTTTATTTCTATCAAGGAAGATAATCCTAAGCCTGTTGATTTTGCTAGATCTATGAATGTGGATAGTGCATTGGCTACTCAGGTTGAAGAAAAAGATGAATGGGTGATTGACAATGGTTGCTCTCATTATATGATAGGTAATAAGAGTATGTTTGTGAGCTTGGAAAAGTATGATGGTGGTGTTGTAAGGTTTGGTGATGATAAAGATGGCATAATCCATGGTAGAGGATCCATTTCTCTTGATGGTAAGCACAATATTGATTATTTCTTATATGTAGAAGGTCTGAAACATAATCATTTGAGTGTTGGTCATATGGTTGACAAGGGTTGTGATTTGCAATTTAAGAATGGTAGGTGTAGAATCTTGAGTAGCTCCAAAATTGAGTTTGCATTAGGTACAAAGATAAAAGGTAATATATTTCACTTAAATGCTGGTGGTAAAAGTTATTTGTGGTGCAGCCATAATCGGTTAATACTCAAAAGAGAACTGACTAGCTTATGCAGCAAGAGTAACACAATGGAAACAACAATAAAATATTGAACGATTACAAAATTTGATCATATTGTTTTCTTACAACCTCTGGTAACCAACTAGTTATCATCATAGAGTCATCATAGAACATCTGGTAGTCAATCGGTTACATGCAGGCTAACCTGCCAGATACAGTCCATCCAGAACTCTCAGAGTCAACCAAATCTCTAATCACGTATCTAAATCCTTATTCTGATCTCTATTACCCCACAAATGATTACATAATACCCTATATATACCCTCCAGAACATATCCGGATCCGACACAAAAGATTACATTTACCAATGCAGGAAAATAAAATGTGTAAATAGGTCGGCCCCAAGAATGAAAGAAATTCCTCCAGAAAAGAACAACTGAGAAGTGTGGATTAGAAAGAAGGTTGACCAAGGACTTAGGAACATTAATCAAGAACCAAAATAGATCCACACGCCAAGAAACCTCTTTGAAAAAGAAGAATATTCATCTGGTAAGCCCAAAACTACTGCAAAACCTAGAAACAGTCAAACTAGAAGCAATATCTTGCCGGAAAAGAATACGAATGGACTAAAAAATATAGAATTAAGCACATAAACAAGCCTGGAAATAAAAAAATTAACCTGCAATGAAAAGCAAGCAACTACCAGAACATACCGGTACGAACACATAAATTGCACACAGAACTTGAACAAGAACTAAACTGAAAGGAAATATCTTTGGTTGATGCAAGATTGCTATTAGACCGGGGATGCTCCTACATCAGACACCCCAGGTAGAATGAGATGTCCCATGAGAGGCAACTCATGAACAGCAAAAAGGATTCGAGATATAGATACCATGCTCTTTTCTAATTCAAACATCTTCCTTATCTGCAAACCTTTTCCTTAGATCCTCTAGAACCTCAACCAGATTCCCTAACTCCTGACTCTCTCTAGTTTTCTTCTCTTGCTTTAGATCTGCACACTGTCTCTCTGCTTACTTCTCTCTTTCTTCTACAACTTAGACTTTTTTCTACCACAAGACTTCATCTGGTTTGTCATCTTAAGCTTTATGTCATCCGGTTCTATCTTGTTATCAGACTTATCTATAAAATCCTTTTGCAAATTCATGCCACCTTCTAGTATAACCTCTGCAACCAGTTTCTCAGTACTGTAACTTGTCTCAAGACTCAGATTCTTCACCTCCTCTTTCTCCTTCAAAGAAGCCAATGTGAACTTCTGCCCACCCTTCTCAATAGTGATTAGGTTTATTCTATAGTCATAAATAGCTCCTCTATCAAACTTCCAAGGTCTTCCCAACAAGACATGATAAGAACTCATAGATACAACATCACATAAGATATCATCCCTAAAAGGCCCAATATTAAAACACACCAAACATTGCTCCTTTAATTCTAACTTTTGATCATCTTATAAATAACTTACCTTGTAAGGAAAAGGATGCTCAAGCCTCTTCAATCCAATCTTCACTACCATCTTCTCAGATACCAAATTATCAGCACTTCCACTATCCACAATAACCTTGCAACACTTACCACCTGATTTGTACACAGTCTGGAAAAGACTCCTTCTCTGAGTAGGTCTGGTATCTTCACTACTATGCTCCATTATGACTCTTCTGAACATAAGGGATTCTCCTTGCTCTGGTGCATAGTCAGTTTTGATAACTTCACCATCCGGTTTCTCATTTGGCACACAACTTCTTTCCATTCCTTGCTTACATTCATAAAATCTATGTTTGGTTTCTCCACACTTTAAACATCTGCAAGGAAATTCTTTGCTGCTATTGTATCCGGCTCTTTGTTCCACTTAGGTTTTGATTCTTCTTCAACATTATGCTTCTTGTACTCATCTGCCCCTTGAATCTCTCCTTACCTCTAGGGTTATTTGAATATCTTCTCCTCATCTTCTCCTTAGCCTTCAAAGAATACTGGTAAGCTTTTTCAACTGTAGAAACCCTCAACATACTCTTCTCATCTTGAATGTTAAATGCAAGTCCATTTATGTACCTCACCACCTTTTCTTTATCCATCTCTCTATGTCCAGATATAATCATCACCTTGTATAATTCCTCGGTACTCTTTCACAATCATGTTTCTTTGCTTCAAGTTCTACAACTTTTTGAACAATTCCAACTCTTAGTCTCCCGTTATGAACTTGGCCTTCAATCTTGCAACCATTTGTCTCCGTTGGGTGATCTTCATTTCACCTTTCTCCACTCCATCTCTCTACAATTCTTTCCACCATAAGGAAGCATGCCCTTTCAACTTAGTCTATGCCGAATAGACTCTCTATAGGTCATTGACATATCAAACTCAAAGTAATCCTCCAATTCTCCAATCCAATCAATTAGATCCTCTATGTTCAGCGTTCTGGAAAATTTTGAAACCTCCACTTTATGAAATTTACTTGCTTGTGCGACTACTCTTAGACATATTTCCTCTCTTTTGTCTTCCAGCCCTTCAACCTCTTTTGCTTCAAGCTCTTCTCCAACTTCTTCATATTCATCCTCAGACTCCAGATTCCTCCACAAACTAGCTAATGTGTTCTAGATCTTTTTCCTTATCTCATTCTTAAAATCCTCCATCATCTGCTCTACCATCTAGGGGTTCATCCTTCTAAGCAACATCTCTTCCTCTACTCTGGTGAACTACCTCAACTCAAAGATCTGACTATCGGTTTCAATTGCCTCTCACTCGATGATCTATTGAACACACTTGCAACCTACCTCCACTCGGTGATTTGTTCACCCAAAGGAATGCCTCAAGGTTTGCAACTAGCTCTTCTACCAACCGGTTCATAACCAGCTCTAATACCACTTGGAACAACCATAACCAGTTAATACTCAAAAGAGAACTGACCGGCTTATGCAACAAGAGTAACACAATGGAAGTAATAATAAAACACTGAAAGATTATAGAATCTGATCATATTATTTTCTTAGAAGCTCTAGTAACCAATCGGTTATCATCATACAATCATCATAGAACATACAGTAGTCAACCGATTACATGTAGGCTAACCTGCCAGATACAATCCATTCAGAACTCTCAGAGTCAATTGGATCTCTAATCATGAATCTAAATCCTTATTCTAATCTCTACTGCCCCACAAATGATTACATAATACCCTATATATACCCTCTGGAACATATCCTGGTCAGCCACAAAAGATTACATTTACTAATGCAGGAAAATGAAATGTGTAAATAGGTCGGCCCCAAGAATGAAAGAAATTCCTCTAGAAAAGAACAACCAAGAAGTTCAGATCAACAAGAAGGTCGACCAAGGACTTAGGAATATTAAGAAGTACCCAAAATATATCCACACACCAAGAAACCATTCGAGAAAAGAAGAATCTCCAACCGGTAAGCCCAAAACTGCCCCTGAAACCCCAAAAAAGTCAAACTAGAAGCAATATCTTGCCGGAAAAGAATCCAAATGGATTGAAAAATATGGAATTAAGTATATAAACAAGCCTGGAAACCGAAAATTTGATTTATAACAAAAAGAAAGCAACTACCAAAACATACTGGTAGGAACACAAAAACTTCACATAGAACTTGAACAACAACTAAATTGAAAGGAAACATTTTTGGTTGATGCAAGATTTCTCTTAGACCGGGGATGCTCCTGCATTAGTTTGATTGCTTAGATTGATGAAAGTTGGTTATGGTATATAAGAATTTTTCATGTGAATTGTGATAGTACTATCAGGATAAGTTATACTGAGGCCCATAAGAGATCTTCCTAGGTTTAAGAAACCTAGTAACTCTATATGCAAGGAATGTTAGTTAGAAAATCAGACCAAAGTTACTTTCAAGAGTAAACAACGTTGTTCTAATGGATTACTGGATCTTTTGGATACTAAGTTGTGTGGTCCTTCTAGAGTTAGAAGCTTGCAAGGAGACATATATTTTAGGTTGTTGATTGATAACTATTCAAGGATGATGTGGGTTACTTTCTTAAAAGAGAAGTTCAAGATTTTCAAAGCTATGGTTGAGACTGAGACTTGATTGAAGATAAAGTGTCTGAGATTTGATAGAGGTGGTGAATTCACTTCTGGTGAGTTCAATGCATTTTGTGAAGAGCATGGAAGAAAGAGATAGTTATCTACACATAGAACTCCTTAGCAAAATGGAGTTATGGAGAGGAAGAACAATACAATTCAGAAAGCTGCTAGAAGTGTGATGTTAGAAGGGAATGTTTTACATGTCTATTGGAGAGAATATATGAGTAAAACTGTTTACACTCTTAACTGGGTGCATATCAAAGGTGATACCGATAAGACTCCTTATGAACCATGGTTTGGTCATGTTCCTACTGTTAAATATTTCAGAATTTTTGGAAGTAAATGTTATATCGAAAGGGATGAAGATCTAGAGAAGTTTGATGCTAGATGTGATGAAGGAATATTTCTTGGTTATTTTACCAAAAGAAAAGCATACCATTTCTATAATTGTTAGGATAAGTGGTGCAGAACTAAGAGGGGGGTGAATCAGTTGCTAACATATTATAACATTTAATCCACTTAATAACTTTTAACCAGATTAACTACCAGTAAAGTAGAAATAGATATCGGTAAACAATGCAATTTAACAATTTTAAACATATAATCAATGCAAAGAAACCATACCACATAACACCATGATTTATACATGGAAAATCCAAAAAGGGAAAAACCACAGTGGGAAGCCTACCCGTAGTTAGATGATACTTCTACAGAAAGTATGTGTTACAATGAGGGGCCTGCACATGCAGGAAGGTACACTGCCTAGAGCATACTGCTTATTACAAAGGAGTCTCACTGACTACAGAGGTTAAAATTACCTCAAGATATATGGACAACAATCTAGAATAATGAACTGCCAGAGATAGCATCTACCATGCCTGATTACAGTCCTGGTTAAACTCAATACCCGAGGCCTTTGACCTCTTCCTTAATCCTGATTCGATCACCTATGATCAACCAAATCTCCTTTGCATATGATATTACATTCCATGACCACATACACTTATTCTATTACCATACTACAATCTACAATGAGATCTTACATCATTTTATACCAACCCTAAGGCCTAAACCAATTAGGTCGGCCACCTAAAAGATATTACAATGATATGCCATGTCGGCTTAAGACCAAAACAACAATAAAAAATCCATAAATCATCCCAAAACATCCTGGTAATGTGTAGAGTACATGTTAAGATGATACCGGTCCATAACCTAGATAGGTATAGGATCTATTCTAGGTCCACCACACCAAAGCAATGTCTTCAAGAAGTTGAAGCACAATTAAAGAAAATCTTGAGCATCCTGAAATCCATCTAGAAGCTGCACCAACACCAATTATGCATCCTGTCAAGATTCCTCAGTGAAAGCTCTACTGGTTAAACCTTAAACCAATGCTAGTAAGGATTTACAAGAGTGTAAGATAGCATCCGATTACCAAGTCAATACCAACTAACCCAAACATGCTCAAGGAACATGTGACACATGAAATCAAACATACTTCACTGATCCAAACATGCCTGAAGTGTCCAATAGATAGTCTCTTCTGCCAGTAATGATGTTATGATGAAAGAATAAGTATACGGTAGATTACTGAGAGGGGGGGGGGTGAATCAGTAAATAGAAAAAATGATAATAACTTTCCCAATCTCAATCTCAATCACACAAAGTAAACTTATCAATGAAATACGACTGTTAAGATGAAAAATCATAAGAAAACCGGTTGACTGTTACAACAACTTAACAGTAAACATCATTAGACTTGTAAATATCCAAATGCTTTATCATATGTCAACATACTTCATTTCTCAATACTTCTGGTTATGATGCCTTATTAAAAATAGTTAAGTAGTTAATCAAATCATCCATAAGATCATAACCACAAAAACATTCACCACATGACACAAGTATTTTTGATGTGGAAACCCAAATAGGTAAAAACCACAGTGAGATGAGACTCACAAGATAATATCTGAACTTTTCTAAAGTTCGCCCTATTAGGAGCCAAGCCTGCTAAAGCTTTACAAAAGTCCTGTTAAGAATTGATCCTGTTAGGAATCACCCGGTTAAGGATTGACTAAAAATGCTTTGTTAGAAGAAATACCCTGTAAGGAGTAACCTCAGTAGAGGATTTGAAAATCCAAGCTAATGGACTACCTTGTTAGAGGATTTGAATAGCACCAAGCTTGTTAGAGCTTACCTGGTTAGGGGATTTCAATTCTGTTATAATTGTTAGAAAACAATGGGAGTTTACTGATCTGTCTGAATAGCACTACACTTGCTTGATCAGATCCTTTTAAGTTCCTATCTACCTTTACTCAAACTGACTCATCATCTGGTTCGACAACCACACACTCAATTGATCTTTGCCAACCACTTCAACTAGACAACTTCATCGACCTTATAAACAAATCAATCAGGTCAGTAACACAACAAAAACCTAATTCTATCATAGAGATTACAAACAAGTCGGTTCAAGTATGACTATTGGATTACATAGCAATCTCTACATATCAATCAAGAAAACCTAAAATGCTCCTTGATTACCTCTTCATTGAGCTGAGTAACTCATCACATGCTTTGCATTAGATGGAAATAAATTTGATGATTCACTAGACAAACAACACGCCAAAACATTTTGAACTTTTCTTCATACAATGACCATACGTGTCACCATCATTACCGCTCAACGTCAGATCATAAACCAACATAACCAATTCAACAACCTTAATCGGTTAGGGTTTAACAAAAACAACTGGTAGGGTTTACCGGTTACAACAACAGATAAGGTTTAAACCATTACACTGGTTACTGATTCTCCTCACAAATTCTTCCTACCGGTTACAATAACTATATTACAACAATATCAACAATATCATTACTGGTTCAATTGACATCAATGACAACATAACATATCATTAATGCAATCTTCATGTAAATGCTAACAATCTCCCCCTTTGGCATTGATGGAAATACAAATATCAACACCATTGATTGCTGCTGTGATTGTGAATAGGAATCCTAGTTTTCATTACCAAGTATCCACCATGCACTCCATGTCTTCAACTTGTCGCTGGTTTTCCTTCCAATAATCACATAATTCTTCTCCCCTTTTGACAACAATGCCAAAGTTTCACTATGCATCAACAACATACTACAACTTGATGCTCCCCCTATGGAATGCATCCACTTCTACACCAAGCCTTGTAAACTTTTGCAAGTGGTTCAGGGACCGATGTAATCAACATCATGCTCAACTAGCCTCATGAAGGGTTACAACCCCTAGTTGACTTCTAAGATACTCAAATGTAGTCTTAGGTAGAGGTTTGGTAAAAATATTTGCAAGTCACTCCTTGGTAGAAACATGCTCTAAGATAACATCTTTTCTCTGCAATTTTTCCCTCAGGAAATGATACTTCAATTCAATGTGCTTGGTTTGTGCGTGCAAAAGAGGATTCTTGGAAATATTTATGGCACTTATATTATCACATAAAAATCTTTATAGGTTCTAAAATATTCATCTTAAAACCTTCCAAAATGTGCCTCATCCAAATAGCCTGTGTGCAATTCATATAAGCTGCAACATACTCAACTTCAACAATAGATTGTGAAGTACAATTCTTCTTTTTACTACTCCATGAAACAAGTCTTCCTCCAAGAAAAAATGCTCCACCAGTTGTGCTTTTCCGATCATCAACATTTCCTGCCCAATCAACATCTATGTACACCTTCAAATCAAAGTTTCCTCCATATGGATAGCATAATACATAGTCAACAATACCTTTTAGGTATCTAAAAATTCTCTTGGTTTCTATCAAATGTGTTTCGTTAGGATTCTTCTGGAATCTAGCAACTATGCCAACTGCATGAGCTATGCCCAGTCTACTGTGAACAACATAGTTCAATTTTCTAATCATAGACCTATATTCCTTCTCATCAACAGACTTAGATTCATCTTCCTTAGAAAACTTGCAAGCTATAACCATTGGTGTCCCAACTAGTTTACAGTCACTCATGCCAAATGTCATCAAAACTTGTTTCAAATACTTAAACTGTGTAATGAAAATTCCATTCTTCATTTGCTGTATCTGCAAGCCTATGAAATTTTTTATTTCCTCTACTAAAGACATTTCAAACTCATTTTTCATTTCATCTACAAAATTGTTGCTCATGACATCGTTACCTCCAAATATGATATCATCAACAAATACTTCACTAACCAGTATTTCATCTCCTTCAGACTTGAGATATATGTTACTCTCATCACTAGTTCTTAGAAAGCCTATCTTCATCATATGTGTATGAAGCCTTTCATACCATGCTCTCGGTGCCTACTTTAATCCATATAAATATTTATGCAATCTGCATACCATGTCTTTCTCATCAGTCAAAGCATAACCATCTGGCTACTCTATGTATACTTCTTCTTCCAATATCCCATTAAAAAATGCAGACTTAACATCCATCTGGTATACCTTGAATTTCTTATGCATTGCAAATGCAAGCAAAGTTCTGACACCTTCCGCAAAGTTCTGACACCTTCCAGTCTTGCTACAAGTGCAAAATTTTTTCCATAGTCTTCTCCTTCTTCTTGCGCATAACCTTTGAAAACCAACCTTGCCTTATTGTGAACTACAACAAAATCTTCATTCAACTTGTTCATGTATACCCATTTAGTACCTCTAACATTCTTATTTATTGGTCGGGGTACTAGGGTCCAAGTGTGTTTCTTCTCAATTTGATCCAATTCCTCCTCCATAGCTTTATCCCAATGATCATCACCAAATGTCTCCTTAGTAGTTCTTGGTTCAATAGTGGAGATCATGCAAG